>NW_026869763.1:0-42500 GCF_905332965.1 Bombus pascuorum | reverse complement strand
TTGTTTTCGTTTTTGTTTTCGTTTTTGTTTTCGTTTTTGTTTTTGTTTTCGTTTTTGTTTTCGTTTTTGTTTTTGTTTTCCTTTTCGTTTTTGTTTGTGTTTTTGTTTTCGTTTTTGTTTTCGTTTTTGTTTTCGTTTTTGTTTTCGTTTTTGTTTTCGTTTTTGTTTTCGTTTTTGTTTTCGTGTTTGTTTTCGTTTTTGTTTTCGTTTTTGTTTTCGTTTTTGTTTTTGTTTTCGTTTTTGTTTTCGTTTTTGTTTTTGTTTTCCTTTTCGTTTTTGTTTGTGTTTTTGTTTTTGTCCTTGTTTCTGTCCTTGTCTTTGTCTTAATTGGTTTTTGTTTGTACGAGACTAAGTCCAGCGGCATAATGCTCTTCGATCGCACACGACCAAGTCCAGCGGCGTGTCGCTCCTAGGGCTGTTGCGAATACTTAAAAGTCCCTACGGTCAAAATCATTGGGTTGCGACTCACCTTTACGAGTTGCTCGCTCGCTGCGCTCGCTCGGAATGTTATAGCCTTACCTAAAACCAATCCACCTTGCGTTCGTTTTTCGAAAAGACCGCGATTTTCCGATAATTTACAGACGCGCGGGATCGGTTTTGAGGTTAGGCTAGTTTTATAAGAGCGAGCGAAGCGAGCGAGAAGCTACATCAATTCCCGCGCTATAGTTATATATCAAATGTTCTTTACTAACAATTCTCACCGATCGAAAGAAAGTTTCTGATTTGATAGAAGAATAACAGATATGTTTCGCTAGGTACGCGATTCGTGCTGATCGATGTATCTCGATGATGTTGTTGTTTTCGTTTTTGTTTTCGTTTTTGTTTTCGTTTTTGTTTTCGTTTTTGTTTTCGTTTTTGTTTTCGTTTTTGTTTTCGTTTTTGTTTTCGTTTTTGTTTTCGTTTTTGTTTTCGTTTTTGTTTTCGTGTTTGTTTTCGTTTTTGTTTTCGTTTTCGTTTTCGTTTTTGTTTTCTTTTTTGTTTTCGTTTTTGTTTTCGTTTTTGTTTTCGTTTTTGTTTTCGTTTTTGTTTTCGTTTTTGTTTTCGTTTTTGTTTTCGTTTTTGTTTTCGTTTTTGTTTTCGTTTTTGTTTTCGTTTTTGTTTCCGTGTTTGTTTTCGTTTTTGTTTTCGTTTTTGTTTTCGTTTTTGTTTTTGTTTTCGTTTTTGTTTTCGTTTTTGTTTTTGTTTTCCTTTTCGTTTTTGTTTGTGTTTTTGTTTTCGTTTTTGTTTTTGTTTTCGTTTTTGTTTTCGTTTTTGTTTTCGTTTTTGTTTTCGTTTTTGTTTTCTTTTTTGTTTTCGTTTTTGTTTTCGTTTTTGTTTTCGTTTTTGTTTTCGTTTTTGTTTTCGTTTTTGTTTTCGTTTTTGTTTTCGTTTTTGTTTTTGTTTTCGTTTTTGTTTTCGTTTTTGTTTTCGTGTTTGTTTTCGTTTTTGTTTTCGTTTTTGTTTTCGTTTTTGTTTTTGTTTTCGTTTTTGTTTTCGTTTTTGTTTTCGTTTTTGTTTTCGTTTTTGTTTTCTTTTTTGTTTTCGTTTTTGTTTTCGTTTTTGTTTTCGTTTTTGTTTTCGTTTTTGTTTTCGTTTTTGTTTTCGTTTTTGTTTTCGTTTTTGTTTTCGTTTTTGTTTTTGTTTTCGTTTTTGTTTTCGTTTTTGTTTTCGTTTTTGTTTTCGTTTTTGTTTTCGTTTTTGTTTTCGTTTTTGTTTTTGTTTTCGTTTTTGTTTTCGTTTTTGTTTTTGTTTTCCTTTTCGTTTTTGTTTGTGTTTTTGTTTTCGTTTTTGTTTTCGTTTTTGTTTTCGTTTTTGTTTTCGTTTTTGTTTTCGTTTTTGTTTTCGTTTTTGTTTTCGTTTTTGTTTTCGTGTTTGTTTTCGTTTTTGTTTTCGTTTTTGTTTTCGTTTTTGTTTTTGTTTTCGTTTTTGTTTTCGTTTTTGTTTTTGTTTTCCTTTTCGTTTTTGTTTGTGTTTTTGTTTTTGTCCTTGTTTCTGTCCTTGTCTTTGTCTTAATTGGTTTTTGTTTGTACGAGACTAAGTCCAGCGGCATAATGCTCTTCGATCGCACACGACCAAGTCCAGCGGCGTGTCGCTCCTAGGGCTGTTGCGAATACTTAAAAGTCCCTACGGTCAAAATCATTGGGTTGCGACTCACCTTTACGAGTTGCTCGCTCGCTGCGCTCGCTCGGAATGTTATAGCCTTACCTAAAACCAATCCACCTTGCGTTCGTTTTTCGAAAAGACCGCGATTTTCCGATAATTTACAGACGCGCGGGATCGGTTTTGAGGTTAGGCTAGTTTTATAAGAGCGAGCGAAGCGAGCGAGAAGCTACATCAATTCCCGCGCTATAGTTATATATCAAATGTTCTTTACTAACAATTCTCACCGATCGAAAGAAAGTTTCTGATTTGATAGAAGAATAACAGATATGTTTCGCTAGGTACGCGATTCGTGCTGATCGATGTATCTCGATGATGTTTTTGTTTTCGTTTTTGTTTTCGTTTTTGTTTTCGTTTTTGATTTCGTTTTTGTTTTTGTTTTCGTTTTTGTTTTCGTTTTTGTTTCTGTTTTCCTTTTCGTTTTTGTTTGTGTTTTTGTTTTCGTTTTTGTTTTCGTTTTTGTTTTCGTTTTTGTTTTCGTTTTTTTTTTCGTTTTTGTTTTCTTTTTTGTTTTCGTGTTTGTTTTCGTTTTTGTTTTCGTTTTTGTTTTCGTTTTTGTTTTTGTTTTCGTTTTTGTTTTCGTTTTTGTTTTTGTTTTCCTTTTCGTTTTTGTTTGTGTTTTTGTTTTTGTCCTTGTTTCTGTCCTTGTCTTTGTCTTAATTGGTTTTTGTTTGTACGAGACTAAGTCCAGCGGCATAATGCTCTTCGATCGCACACGACCAAGTCCAGCGGCGTGTCGCTCCTAGGGCTGTTGCGAATACTTAAAAGTCCCTACGGTCAAAATCATTGGGTTGCGACTCACCTTTACGAGTTGCTCGCTCGCTGCGCTCGCTCGGAATGTTATAGCCTTACCTAAAACCAATCCACCTTGCGTTCGTTTTTCGAAAAGACCGCGATTTTCCGATAATTTACAGACGCGCGGGATCGGTTTTGAGGTTAGGCTAGTTTTATAAGAGCGAGCGAAGCGAGCGAGAAGCTACATCAATTCCCGCGCTATAGTTATATATCAAATGTTCTTTACTAACAATTCTCACCGATCGAAAGAAAGTTTCTGATTTGATAGAAGAATAACAGATATGTTTCGCTAGGTACGCGATTCGTGCTGATCGATGTATCTCGATGATGTTTTTGTTTTCGTTTTTGTTTTCGTTTTTGTTTTCGTTTTTGTTTTCGTTTTTGTTTTCGTTTTTGTTTTCGTTTTTGTTTTCGTTTTTGTTTTCGTTTTTGTTTTCGTTTTTGATTTCGTTTTTGTTTTCGTTTTTGTTTTCGTTTTTGTTTTCGTTTTTGTTTTCGTTTTTGTTTTTGTTTTCCTTTTCGTTTTTGTTTTCGTTTTTGTTTTCGTTTTTGTTTTCGTTTTTGTTTTCGTTTTTGTTTTCGTTTTTGTTTTTGTTTTCGTTTTTGTTTTCGTTTTTGTTTTCGTTTTTGTTTTCGTTTTTGTTTTCGTTTTTGTTTTCGTTTTTGTTTTCGTTTTTGTTTTTGTTTTCGTTTTTGTTTTCGTTTTTGTTTTTGTTTTCCTTTTCGTTTTTGTTTGTGTTTTTGTTTTCGTTTTTGTTTTCGTTTTTGTTTTCGTTTTTGTTTTCGTTTTTGTTTTCGTTTTTGTTTTCGTTTTTGTTTTCGTGTTTGTTTTCGTTTTTGTTTTCGTTTTTGTTTTCGTTTTTGTTTTTGTTTTCGTTTTTGTTTTCGTTTTTGTTTTCGTTTTTGTTTTTGTTTTCGTTTTTGTTTGTGTTTTTGTTTTTGTCCTTGTTTCTGTCCTTGTCTTTGTCTTAATTGGTTTTTGTTTGTACGAGACTAAGTCCAGCGGCATAATGCTCTTCGATCGCACACGACCAAGTCCAGCGGCGTGTCGCTCCTAGGGCTGTTGCGAATACTTAAAAGTCCCTACGGTCAAAATCATTGGGTTGCGACTCACCTTTACGAGTTGCTCGCTCGCTGCGCTCGCTCGGAATGTTATAGCCTTACCTAAAACCAATCCACCTTGCGTTCGTTTTTCGAAAAGACCGCGATTTTCCGATAATTTACAGACGCGCGGGATCGGTTTTGAGGTTAGGCTAGTTTTATAAGAGCGAGCGAAGCGAGCGAGAAGCTACATCAATTCCCGCGCTATAGTTATATATCAAATGTTCTTTACTAACAATTCTCACCGATCGAAAGAAAGTTTCTGATTTGATAGAAGAATAACAGATATGTTTCGCTAGGTACGCGATTCGTGCTGATCGATGTATCTCGATGATGTTGTTGTTTTCGTTTTTGTTTTCGTTTTTGTTTTCGTTTTTGTTTTCGTTTTTGTTTTCGTTTTTGTTTTCGTTTTTGTTTTCGTTTTTGTTTTCGTTTTTGTTTTCGTTTTTGTTTTCGTTTTTGTTTTCGTGTTTGTTTTCGTTTTTGTTTTCGTTTTCGTTTTCGTTTTTGTTTTCTTTTTTGATTTCGTTTTTGTTTTCGTTTTTGTTTTCGTTTTTGTTTTCGTTTTTGTTTTCGTTTTTGTTTTCGTTTTTGTTTTCGTTTTTGTTTTCGTTTTTGTTTTCGTTTTTGTTTTCGTTTTTGTTTTCGTTTTTGTTTCCGTGTTTGTTTTCGTTTTTGTTTTCGTTTTTGTTTTCGTTTTTGTTTTTGTTTTCGTTTTTGTTTTCGTTTTTGTTTTTGTTTTCCTTTTCGTTTTTGTTTGTGTTTTTGTTTTCGTTTTTGTTTTTGTTTTTGTTTTCGTTTTTGTTTTCGTTTTTGTTTTCGTTTTTGTTTTCGTTTTTGTTTTCTTTTTTGTTTTCGTTTTTGTTTTCGTTTTTGTTTTCGTTTTTGTTTTCGTTTTTGTTTTCGTTTTTGTTTTCGTTTTTGTTTTCGTTTTTGTTTTTGTTTTCGTTTTTGTTTTCGTTTTTGTTTTCGTGTTTGTTTTCGTTTTTGTTTTCGTTTTTGTTTTCGTTTTTGTTTTTGTTTTCGTTTTTGTTTTCGTTTTTGTTTTCGTTTTTGTTTTCGTTTTTGTTTTCTTTTTTGTTTTCGTTTTTGTTTTCGTTTTTGTTTTCGTTTTTGTTTTCGTTTTTGTTTTCGTTTTTGTTTTCGTTTTTGTTTTCGTTTTTGTTTTCGTTTTTGTTTTTGTTTTCGTTTTTGTTTTCGTTTTTGTTTTCGTTTTTGTTTTCGTTTTTGTTTTCGTTTTTGTTTTCGTTTTTGTTTTTGTTTTCGTTTTTGTTTTCGTTTTTGTTTTTGTTTTCCTTTTCGTTTTTGTTTGTGTTTTTGTTTTCGTTTTTGTTTTCGTTTTTGTTTTCGTTTTTGTTTTCGTTTTTGTTTTCGTTTTTGTTTTCGTTTTTGTTTTCGTTTTTGTTTTCGTGTTTGTTTTCGTTTTTGTTTTCGTTTTTGTTTTCGTTTTTGTTTTTGTTTTCGTTTTTGTTTTCGTTTTTGTTTTTGTTTTCCTTTTCGTTTTTGTTTGTGTTTTTGTTTTTGTCCTTGTTTCTGTCCTTGTCTTTGTCTTAATTGGTTTTTGTTTGTACGAGACTAAGTCCAGCGGCATAATGCTCTTCGATCGCACACGACCAAGTCCAGCGGCGTGTCGCTCCTAGGGCTGTTGCGAATACTTAAAAGTCCCTACGGTCAAAATCATTGGGTTGCGACTCACCTTTACGAGTTGCTCGCTCGCTGCGCTCGCTCGGAATGTTATAGCCTTACCTAAAACCAATCCACCTTGCGTTCGTTTTTCGAAAAGACCGCGATTTTCCGATAATTTACAGACGCGCGGGATCGGTTTTGAGGTTAGGCTAGTTTTATAAGAGCGAGCGAAGCGAGCGAGAAGCTACATCAATTCCCGCGCTATAGTTATATATCAAATGTTCTTTACTAACAATTCTCACCGATCGAAAGAAAGTTTCTGATTTGATAGAAGAATAACAGATATGTTTCGCTAGGTACGCGATTCGTGCTGATCGATGTATCTCGATGATGTTTTTGTTTTCGTTTTTGTTTTCGTTTTTGTTTTCGTTTTTGATTTCGTTTTTGTTTTCGTTTTTGTTTTCGTTTTTGTTTTCGTTTTTGTTTTCGTTTTTGTTTTCGTTTTTGTTTTCGTTTTTGTTTTCGTTTTTGTTTTCGTTTTTGTTTTCGTGTTTGTTTTCGTTTTTGTTTTCGTTTTTGTTTTCGTTTTTGTTTTCTTTTTTGTTTTCGTGTTTGTTTTCGTTTTTGTTTTCGTTTTTGTTTTCGTTTTTGTTTTCGTTTTTGTTTTCGTTTTTGTTTTCGTTTTTGTTTTCGTTTTTGTTTTCGTTTTTGTTTTCGTTTTTGTTTCCGTGTTTGTTTTCGTTTTTGTTTTCGTTTTTGTTTCCGTGTTTGTTTTCGTTTTTGTTTTCGTTTTTGTTTTCGTTTTTGTTTTTGTTTTCGTTTTTGTTTTCGTTTTTGTTTTTGTTTTCCTTTTCGTTTTTGTTTGTGTTTTTGTTTTCGTTTTTGTTTTTGTTTTCGTTTTTGTTTTCGTTTTTGTTTTCGTTTTTGTTTTCGTTTTTGTTTTTGTTTTCCTTTTCGTTTTTGTTTGTGTTTTTGTTTTTGTCCTTGTTTCTGTCCCTGTCTTTGTCTTAATTGGTTTTTGTTTGTACGAGACTAAGTCCAGCGGCATAATGCTCTTCGATCGCACACGACCAAGTCCAGCGGCGTGTCGCTCCTAGGGCTGTTGCGAATACTTAAAAGTCCCTACGGTCAAAATCATTGGGTTGCGACTCACCTTTACGAGTTGCTCGCTCGCTGCGCTCGCTCGGAATGTTATAGCCTTACCTAAAACCAATCCACCTTGCGTTCGTTTTTCGAAAAGACCGCGATTTTCCGATAATTTACAGACGCGCGGGATCGGTTTTGAGGTTAGGCTAGTTTTATAAGAGCGAGCGAAGCGAGCGAGAAGCTACATCAATTCCCGCGCTATAGTTATATATCAAATGTTCTTTACTAACAATTCTCACCGATCGAAAGAAAGTTTCTGATTTGATAGAAGAATAACAGATATGTTTCGCTAGGTACGCGATTCGTGCTGATCGATGTATCTCGATGATGTTTTTGTTTTCGTTTTTGTTTTCGTTTTTGTTTTCGTTTTTGTTTTCGTTTTTCTTTTCGTGTTTGTTTTCGTTTTTGTTTTCGTTTTTGTTTTCGTTTTTGTTTTCTTTTTTGTTTTCGTTTTTGTTTTCGTTTTTGTTTTCTTTTTTTTTTTCTTTTTTGTTTTCGTTTTTGTTTTCGTTTTTGTTTTCGTTTTTGTTTTCGTTTTTGTTTTCGTTTTTGTTTTTGTTTTCCTTTTCGTTTTTGTTTGTGTTTTTGTTTTCGTTTTTGTTTTCGTTTTTGTTTTCGTTTTTGTTTTCGTTTTTGTTTTCGTTTTTGTTTTCGTTTTTGTTTTCGTTTTTGTTTTTGTTTTCGTTTTTGTTTTTGTTTTTGTTTTTGTTTTCCTTTTCGTTTTTGTTTGTGTTTTTGTTTTCGTTTTTGTTTTCGTTTTTGTTTTCGTTTTTGTTTTCGTTTTTGTTTTCGTTTATGTTTTCGTGTTTGTTTTCGTTTTTGTTTTCGTTTTTGTTTTCGTTTTTGTTTTTGTTTTCGTTTTTGTTTTCGTTTTTGTTTTTGTTTTCCTTTTCGTTTTTGTTTGTGTTTTTGTTTTTGTCCTTGTTTCTGTCCTTGTCTTTGTCTTAATTGGTTTTTGTTTGTACGAGACTAAGTCCAGCGGCATAATGCTCTTCGATCGCACACGACCAAGTCCAGCGGCGTGTCGCTCCTAGGGCTGTTGCGAATACTTAAAAGTCCCTACGGTCAAAATCATTGGGTTGCGACTCACCTTTACGAGTTGCTCGCTCGCTGCGCTCGCTCGGAATGTTATAGCCTTACCTAAAACCAATCCACCTTGCGTTCGTTTTTCGAAAAGACCGCGATTTTCCGATAATTTACAGACGCGCGGGATCGGTTTTGAGGTTAGGCTAGTTTTATAAGAGCGAGCGAAGCGAGCGAGAAGCTACATCAATTCCCGCGCTATAGTTATATATCAAATGTTCTTTACTAACAATTCTCACCGATCGAAAGAAAGTTTCTGATTTGATAGAAGAATAACAGATATGTTTCGCTAGGTACGCGATTCGTGCTGATCGATGTATCTCGATGATGTTTTTGTTTTCGTTTTTGTTTTCGTTTTTGTTTTCGTTTTTGTTTTCGTTTTTGTTTTCGTTTTTGTTTTCGTTTTTGTTTTTGTTTTCGTTTTTGTTTTCGTTTTTGTTTTCGTTTTTGTTTTCGTTTTTGTTTTCGTTTTTGTTTTCGTTTTTGTTTTCGTTTTTGTTTTCGTTTTTGTTTTCGTGTTTGTTTTCGTTTTTGTTTTCGTTTTTGTTTTCGTTTTTGTTTTCGTTTTTGTTTTCGTTTTTGTTTTCGTTTTTGTTTTCGTTTTTGTTTTCGTTTTTGTTTTCGTGTTTGTTTTCGTTTTTGTTTTCGTTTTTGTTTTCGTTTTTGTTTTCGTTTTTGTTTTCGTGTTTGTTTTCGTTTTTGTTTTCCTTTTCGTTTTTGTTTTCGTTTTTGTTTTCGTTTTTGTTTTCGTTTTTGTTTTCGTTTTTGTTTTCGTTTTTGTTTTCGTTTTTGTTTTCGTTTTTGTTTTCGTTTTTGTTTTCGTTTTTGATTTCGTTTTTGTTTTCGTGTTTGTTTTCGTTTTTGTTTTCGTTTTTGTTTTTGTTTTCGTTTTTGTTTTCGTTTTTGTTTTTGTTTTCCTTTTCGTTTTTGTTTGTGTTTTTGTTTTCGTTTTTGTTTTCGTTTTTGTTTTCGTTTTTGTTTTCGTTTTTGTTTTCGTTTTTGTTTTCGTTTTTGTTTTCGTTTTTGTTTTCGTGTTTGTTTTCGTTTTTGTTTTCGTTTTTGTTTTTGTTTTCGTTTTTGTTTTCGTTTTTGTTTTCGTGTTTGTTTTCGTTTTTGTTTTCGTTTTTGTTTTCGTTTTTGTTTTTGTTTTCGTTTTTGTTTTCGTTTTTGTTTTTGTTTTCCTTTTCGTTTTTGTTTGTGTTTTTGTTTTTGTCCTTGTTTCTGTCCTTGTCTTTGTCTTAATTGGTTTTTGTTTGTACGAGACTAAGTCCAGCGGCATAATGCTCTTCGATCGCACACGACCAAGTCCAGCGGCGTGTCGCTCCTAGGGCTGTTGCGAATACTTAAAAGTCCCTACGGTCAAAATCATCGGGTTGCGACTCACCTTTACGAGTTGCTCGCTCGCTGCGCTCGCTCGGAATGTTATAGCCTTACCTAAAACCAATCCACCTTGCGTTCGTTTTTCGAAAACACCGCGAATTTTCGATAATTTACAGACGCGCGGGGTCGGTTTTGAGGTTAGGCTAGTTTTATAAGAGCGAGCGAAGCGAGCGAGAAGCTACTTCAATTCCCGCGCTATAGTAATATATCAAATGTTCTTTACTAACAATTCTCACCGATCGAAAGAAAGTTTCTGATTTGATAGAAGAATAACAGATATGTTTCTCTAGGTACGCGATTCGTGCTGATCGATGTATCTCGATGATGTTTTTGTTTTCGTTTTTGTTTTTGTTATCGTTTTTGTTTTCGTTTTTGTTTTCGTTTTTGTTTTCGTTTTTGTTTTCGTTTTTGTTTTCGTTTTTGTTTTCGTTTTTGTTTTCTTTTTTGTTTTCGTTTTTGTTTTCGTTTTTGTTTTCGTTTTTGTTTTCGTTTTTGTTTTCGTTTTTGTTTTCGTTTTTGTTTTCGTTTTTGTTTTTGTTTTCCTTTTCGTTTTTGTTTGTGTTTTTGTTTTTGTCCTTGTTTCTGTCCTTGTCTTTGTCTTAATTGGTTTTTGTTTGTACGAGACTAAGTCCAGCGGCATAATGCTCTTCGATCTCACACGACCAAGTCCAGCGGCGTGTCGCTCCTAGGGCTGTTTCGAATACTTAAAAGTCCCTACGGTCAAAATCATTGGGTTGCGACTCACCTTTACGAGTTGCTCGCTCGCTGCGCTCGCTCGGAATGTTATAGCCTTACCTAAAACCAATCCACCTTGCGTTCGTTTTTCGAAAAGACCGCGATTTTCCGATAATTTACAGACGAGCGGGGTCGGTTTTGAGGTTAGGCTAGTTTTATAAGAGCGAGCGAAGCGAGCGAGAAGCTACTTCAATTCCCGCGCTATAGTAATATATCAAATGTTCTTTACTAACAATTCTCACCGATCGAAAGAAAGTTTCTGATTTGATAGAAGAATAACAGATATGTTTCTCTAGGTACGCGATTCGTGCTGATCGATGTATCTCGATGATGTTTTTGTTTTCGTTTTTGTTTTTGTTTTCGTTTTTGTTTTCGTTTTTGTTTTCGTTTTTGTTTTCGTTTTTGTTTTCGTTTTTGTTTTCGTTTTTGTTTTTGTTTTCGTTTTTGTTTTCGTTTTCGTTTTCGTTTTCGTTTTCGTTTTTGTTTTCGTTTTCGTTTTCGTTTTTGTTTTTGTTTTTGTTTTTGTTTTTGTTTTTGTTTTTGTTTTTGTTTTTGTTTTTGTTTTTGTTTTTGTTTTTGTTTTTGTTTTTGTTTTTGTTTTTGTTTTTGTTTTTGTTTTTGTTTTTGTTTTTGTTTTTGTTTTTGTTTTTGTTTTTGTTTTTGTTTTTGTTTTTGTTTTTGTTTTTGTTTTTGTTTTTGTTTTTGTTTTTGTTTTTGTTTTTGTTTTTGTTTTTGTTTTTGTTTTTGTTTTTGTTTTTGTTTTTGTTTTTGTTTTTGTTTTTGTTTTTGTTTTTGTTTTTGTTTTTGTTTTTGTTTTTGTTTTTGTTTTTGTTTTTGTTTTTGTTTTTGTTTTTGTTTTTGTTTTTGTTTTTGTTTTTGTTTTTGTTTTTGTTTTTGTTTTTGTTTTTGTTTTTGTTTTTGTTTTTGTTTTTGTTTTTGTTTTTGTTTTTGTTTTTGTTTTTGTTTTTGTTTTTGTTTTTGTTTTTGTTTTTGTTTTTGTTTTTGTTTTTGTTTTTGTTTTTGTTTTTGTTTTTGTTTTTGTTTTTGTTTTTGTTTTTGTTTTTGTTTTTGTTTTTGTTTTTGTTTTTGTTTTTGTTTTTGTTTTTGTTTTTGTTTTTGTTTTTGTTTTTGTTTTTGTTTTTGTTTTTGTTTTTGTTTTTGTTTTTGTTTTTGTTTTTGTTTTTGTTTTTGTTTTTGTTTTTGTTTTTGTTTTTGTTTTTGTTTTTGTTTTTGTTTTTGTTTTTGTTTTTGTTTTTGTTTTTGTTTTTGTTTTTGTTTTTGTTTTTGTTTTTGTTTTTGTTTTCGTTTTCGTTTTCGTTTTTGTTTTCGTTTTTGTTTTTGTTTTCGTTTTCGTTTTCGTTTTTGTTTTTGTTTTTGTTTTTGTTTTTGTTTTTGTTTTTGTTTTTGTTTTTGTTTTTGTTTTTGTTTTTGTTTTTGTTTTTGTTTTTGTTTTTTTTTTTGTTTTTGTTTTTGTTTTTGTTTTTGTTTTTGTTTTTGTTTTTGTTTTTGTTTTTGTTTTTGTTTTTGTTTTTGTTTTTGTTTTTGTTTTTGTTTTTGTTTTTGTTTTTGTTTTTGTTTTTGTTTTTGTTTTTGTTTTTGTTTTTGTTTTTGTTTTTGTTTTTGTTTTTGTTTTTGTTTTTGTTTTTGTTTTTGTTTTTGTTTTTGTTTTTGTTTTTGTTTTTGTTTTTGTTTTTGTTTTTGTTTTTGTTTTTGTTTTTGTTTTTGTTTTTGTTTTTGTTTTTGTTTTTGTTTTTGTTTTTGTTTTTGTTTTTGTTTTTGTTTTTGTTTTTGTTTTCGTTTTCGTTTTTGTTTTTGTTTTTGTTTTTGTTTTTGTTTTTGTTTTTGTTTTTGTTTTTGTTTTTGTTTTTGTTTTTGTTTTTGTTTTCGTTTTCGTTTTTGTTTTCGTTTTTGTTTTCGTTTTTGTTTTTGTTTTCCTTTTCGTTTTTGTTTGTGTTTTTGTTTTTGTCCTTGTTTCTGTCCTTGTCTTTGTCTTAATTGGTTTTTGTTTGTACGAGACTAAGTCCAGCGGCATAATGCTCTTCGATCGCACACGACCAAGTCCAGCGGCGTGTCGCTCCTAGGGCTGTTGCGAATACTTAAAAGTCCCTACGGTCAAAATCATTGGGTTGCGACTCACCTTTACGAGTTGCTCGCTCGCTGCGCTCGCTCGGAATGTTATAGCCTTACCTAAAACCAATCCACCTTGCGTTCGTTTTTCGAAAAGACCGCGATTTTCCGATAATTTACAGACGCGCGGGATCGGTTTTGAGGTTAGGCTAGTTTTATAAGAGCGAGCGAAGCGAGCGAGAAGCTACATCAATTCCCGCGCTATAGTTATATATCAAATGTTCTTTACTAACAATTCTCACCGATCGAAAGAAAGTTTCTGATTTGATAGAAGAATAACAGATATGTTTCGCTAGGTACGCGATTCGTGCTGATCGATGTATCTCGATGATGTTGTTGTTTTCGTTTTTGTTTTCGTTTTTGTTTTCGTTTTTGTTTTCGTTTTTGATTTCGTTTTTGTTTTCGTTTTTGTTTTCGTTTTTGTTTTCGTGTTTGTTTTCGTTTTTGTTTTCGTTTTTGTTTTCGTTTTTGTTTTTGTTTTCGTTTTTGTTTTCGTTTTTGTTTTTGTTTTCCTTTTCGTTTTTGTTTGTGTTTTTGTTTTTGTCCTTGTTTCTGTCCTTGTCTTTGTCTTAATTGGTTTTTGTTTGTACGAGACTAAGTCCAGCGGCATAATGCTCTTCGATCGCACACGACCAAGTCCAGCGGCGTGTCGCTCCTAGGGCTGTTGCGAATACTTAAAAGTCCCTACGGTCAAAATCATTGGGTTGCGACTCACCTTTACGAGTTGCTCGCTCGCTGCGCTCGCTCGGAATGTTATAGCCTTACCTAAAACCAATCCACCTTGCGTTCGTTTTTCGAAAAGACCGCGATTTTCCGATAATTTACAGACGCGCGGGATCGGTTTTGAGGTTAGGCTAGTTTTATAAGAGCGAGCGAAGCGAGCGAGAAGCTACATCAATTCCCGCGCTATAGTTATATATCAAATGTTCTTTACTAACAATTCTCACCGATCGAAAGAAAGTTTCTGATTTGATAGAAGAATAACAGATATGTTTCGCTAGGTACGCGATTCGTGCTGATCGATGTATCTCGATGATGTTGTTGTTTTCGTTTTTGTTTTCGTTTTTGTTTTCGTTTTTGTTTTCGTTTTTGATTTCGTTTTTGTTTTCGTTTTTGTTTTCGTTTTTGTTTTCGTGTTTGTTTTCGTTTTTGTTTTCGTTTTTGTTTTCGTTTTTGTTTTTGTTTTCGTTTTTGTTTTCGTTTTTGTTTTTGTTTTCCTTTTCGTTTTTGTTTGTGTTTTTGTTTTTGTCCTTGTTTCTGTCCTTGTTTCTGTCCTTGTCTTTGTCTTAATTGGTTTTTGTTTGTACGAGACTAAGTCCAGCGGCATAATGCTCTTCGATCGCACACGACCAAGTCCAGCGGCGTGTCGCTCCTAGGGCTGTTGCGAATACTTAAAAGTCCCTACGGTCAAAATCATTGGGTTGCGACTCACCTTTACGAGTTGCTCGCTCGCTGCGCTCGCTCGGAATGTTATAGCCTTACCTAAAACCAATCCACCTTGCGTTCGTTTTTCGAAAAGACCGCGATTTTCCGATAATTTACAGACGCGCGGGATCGGTTTTGAGGTTAGGCTAGTTTTATAAGAGCGAGCGAAGCGAGCGAGAAGCTACATCAATTCCCGCGCTATAGTTATATATCAAATGTTCTTTACTAACAATTCTCACCGATCGAAAGAAAGTTTCTGATTTGATAGAAGAATAACAGATATGTTTCGCTAGGTACGCGATTCGTGCTGATCGATGTATCTCGATGATGTTGTTGTTTTCGTTTTTGTTTTCGTTTTTGTTTTCGTTTTTGTTTTCGTTTTTGTTTTCGTTTTTGTTTTCGTGTTTGTTTTCGTTTTTGTTTTCGTTTTTGTTTTCGTTTTTGTTTTTGTTTTCGTTTTTGTTTTTGTTTTTGTCCTTGTTTCTGTCCTTGTCTTTGTCTTAATTGGTTTTTGTTTGTACGAGACTAAGTCCAGCGGCATAATGCTCTTCGATCGCACACGACCAAGTCCAGCGGCGTGTCGCTCCTAGGGCTGTTGCGAATACTTAAAAGTCCCTACGGTCACAATCATTGGGTTGCGACTCACCTTTACGAGTTGCTCGCTCGCTGCGCTCGCTCGGAATGTTATAGCCTTACCTAAAACCAATCCACCTTGCGTTCGTTTTTCGAAAAGACCGCGATTTTCCGATAATTTACAGACGCGCGGGATCGGTTTTGAGGTTAGGCTAGTTTTATAAGAGCGAGCGAAGCGAGCGAGAAGCTACATCAATTCCCGCGCTATAGTTATATATCAAATGTTCTTTACTAACAATTCTCACCGATCGAAAGAAAGTTTCTGATTTGATAGAAGAATAACAGATATGTTTCGCTAGGTACGCGATTCGTGCTGATCGATGTATCTCGATGATGTTGTTGTTTTCGTTTTTGTTTTCGTTTTTGTTTTCGTTTTTGTTTTCGTTTTTGTTTTCGTTTTTGTTTTCGTGTTTGTTTTCGTTTTTGTTTTCGTTTTTGTTTTCGTTTTTGTTTTTGTTTTCGTTTTTGTTTTTGTTTTTGTCCTTGTTTCTGTCCTTGTCTTTGTCTTAATTGGTTTTTGTTTGTACGAGACTAAGTCCAGCGGCATAATGCTCTTCGATCGCACACGACCAAGTCCAGCGGCGTGTCGCTCCTAGGGCTGTTGCGAATACTTAAAAGTCCCTACGGTCACAATCATTGGGTTGCGACTCACCTTTACGAGTTGCTCGCTCGCTGCGCTCGCTCGGAATGTTATAGCCTTACCTAAAACCAATCCACCTTGCGTTCGTTTTTCGAAAAGACCGCGATTTTCCGATAATTTACAGACGCGCGGGATCGGTTTTGAGGTTAGGCTAGTTTTATAAGAGCGAGCGAAGCGAGCGAGAAGCTACATCAATTCCCGCGCTATAGTTATATATCAAATGTTCTTTACTAACAATTCTCACCGATCGAAAGAAAGTTTCTGATTTGATAGAAGAATAACAGATATGTTTCGCTAGGTACGCGATTCGTGCTGATCGATGTATCTCGATGATGTTGTTGTTTTCGTTTTTGTTTTCGTTTTTGTTTTCGTTTTTGTTTTCGTTTTTGTTTTCGTTTTTGTTTTCGTGTTTGTTTTCGTTTTTGTTTTCGTTTTTGTTTTTGTTTTCGTTTTTGTTTTTGTTTTTGTCCTTGTTTCTGTCCTTGTCTTTGTCTTAATTGGTTTTTGTTTGTACGAGACTAAGTCCAGCGGCATAATGCTCTTCGATCGCACACGACCAAGTCCAGCGGCGTGTCGCTCCTAGGGCTGTTGCGAATACTTAAAAGTCCCTACGGTCAAAATCATTGGGTTGCGACTCACCTTTACGAGTTGCTCGCTCGCTGCGCTCGCTCGGAATGTTATAGCCTTACCTAAAACCAATCCACCTTGCGTTCGTTTTTCGAAAAGACCGCGATTTTCCGATAATTTACAGACGCGCGGGATCGGTTTTGAGGTTAGGCTAGTTTTATAAGAGCGAGCGAAGCGAGCGAGAAGCTACATCAATTCCCGCGCTATAGTTATATATCAAATGTTCTTTACTAACAATTCTCACCGATCGAAAGAAAGTTTCTGATTTGATAGAAGAATAACAGATATGTTTCGCTAGGTACGCGATTCGTGCTGATCGATGTATCTCGATGATGTTTTTGTTTTCGTTTTTGTTTTCGTTTTTGTTTTCGTTTTTGTTTTCGTTTTTCTTTTCGTGTTTGTTTTCGTTTTTGTTTTCGTTTTTGTTTTCGTTTTTGTTTTCGTTTTTGTTTTCTTTTTTGTTTTCGTTTTTGTTTTCGTTTTTGTTTTCGTTTTTGTTTTCGTTTTTGTTTTCGTTTTTGTTTTCGTTTTTGTTTTCGTTTTTGTTTTCGTTTTTGTTTTCGTTTTTGTTTTCGTTTTTGTTTTTGTTTTTGTTTTCGTTTTTGTTTTCGTTTTTGTTTTCGTTTTTGTTTTCGTTTTTGTTTTCGTTTTTGTTTTCGTTTTTGTTTTCGTTTTTGTTTTTGTTTTCGTTTTTGTTTTCGTTTTTGTTTTTGTTTTCCTTTTCGTTTTTGTTTGTGTTTTTGTTTTCGTTTTTGTTTTCGTTTTTGTTTTCGTTTTTGTTTTCGTTTTTGTTTTCGTTTTTGTTTTCGTTTTTGTTTTCGTTTTTGTTTTCGTTTTTGTTTTCGTTTTTGTTTTTGTTTTCCTTTTCGTTTTTGTTTTCGTTTTTGTTTTCGTTTTTGTTTTCGTTTTTGTTTTCGTTTTTGTTTTTGTTTTTGTTTTCGTTTTTGTTTTCGTTTTTGTTTTCGTTTTTGTTTTCGTTTTTGTTTTCGTGTTTGTTTTCGTTTTTGTTTTCGTTTTCGTTTTCGTTTTTGTTTTCTTTTTTGTTTTCGTTTTTGTTTTCGTTTTTGTTTTCGTTTTTGTTTTCGTTTTTGTTTTCGTTTTTGTTTTCGTTTTTGTTTTCGTTTTTGATTTCGTTTTTGTTTTCGTTTTTGTTTTCGTTTTTGTTTTCGTTTTTGTTTTCGTTTTTGTTTTCGCTTTGTTTTCGTTTTTGTTTTCGTTTTTGTTTTCGTTTTTGTTTTCGTTTTTGTTTTCGTTTTTGTTTTCGTTTTTGTTTTCGTTTTTGTTTTCGTTTTTGTTTTCGTTTTTGTTTTCGTTTTTGTTTTCGTGTTTGTTTTCGTTTTTGTTTTCGTTTTCGTTTTCGTTTTTGTTTTCTTTTTTGTTTTCGTTTTTGTTTTCGTTTTTGTTTTCGTTTTTGTTTTCGTTTTTGTTTTCGTTTTTGTTTTCGTTTTTGTTTTCGTTTTTGTTTTCGTTTTTGTTTTCGTTTTTGTTTTCGTTTTTGTTTTCGTTTTTGTTTTTGTTTTCGTTTTTGTTTTCGTTTTTGTTTTCGTTTTTGTTTTCGTTTTTGTTTTCGTTTTTGTTTTCGTTTTTGTTTTCGTTTTTGTTTTCGTTTTTGTTTTTGTTTTCGTTTTTGTTTTCGTTTTTGTTTTTGTTTTCCTTTTCGTCTTTGTTTGTGTTTTTGTTTTCGTTTTTGTTTTCGTTTTTGTTTTCGTTTTTGTTTTCGTTTTTGTTTTCGTTTTTGTTTTCGTTTTTGTTTTCGTGTTTGTTTTCGTTTTTGTTTTCGTTTTTGTTTTCGTTTTTGTTTTTGTTTTCGTTTTTGTTTTCGTTTTTGTTTTTGTTTTCCTTTTCGTTTTTGTTTGTGTTTTTGTTTTTGTCCTTGTTTCTGTCCTTGTCTTTGTCTTAATTGGTTTTTGTTTGTACGAGACTAAGTCCAGCGGCATAATGCTCTTCGATCGCACACGACCAAGTCCAGCGGCGTGTCGCTCCTAGGGCTGTTGCGAATACTTAAAAGTCCCTACGGTCAAAATCATTGGGTTGCGACTCACCTTTACGAGTTGCTCGCTCGCTGCGCTCGCTCGGAATGTTATAGCCTTACCTAAAACCAATCCACCTTGCGTTCGTTTTTCGAAAAGACCGCGATTTTCCGATAATTTACAGACGCGCGGGATCGGTTTTGAGGTTAGGCTAGTTTTATAAGAGCGAGCGAAGCGAGCGAGAAGCTACATCAATTCCCGCGCTATAGTTATATATCAAATGTTCTTTACTAACAATTCTCACCGATCGAAAGAAAGTTTCTGATTTGATAGAAGAATAACAGATATGTTTCGCTAGGTACGCGATTCGTGCTGATCGATGTATCTCGATGATGTTTTTGTTTTCGTTTTTGTTTTCGTTTTTGTTTTCGTTTTTGTTTTCGTTTTTCTTTTCGTGTTTGTTTTCGTTTTTGTTTTCGTTTTTGTTTTCGTTTTTGTTTTCGTTTTTGTTTTCTTTCTTGTTTTCGTTTTTGTTTTCGTTTTTGTTTTCGTTTTTGTTTTCGTTTTTGTTTTCGTTTTTGTTTTCGTTTTTGTTTTCGTTTTTGTTTTCGTTTTTGTTTTCGTTTTTGTTTTCGTTTTTGTTTTTGTTTTCGTTTTTGTTTTCGTTTTTGTTTTCGTTTTTGTTTTCGTTTTTGTTTTCGTTTTTGTTTTCGTTTTTGTTTTCGTTTTTGTTTTCGTTTTTGTTTTTGTTTTCGTTTTTGTTTTCGTTTTTGTTTTTGTTTTCCTTTTCGTTTTTGTTTGTGCTTTGTTTTCGTTTTTGTTTTCGTTTTTGTTTTCGTTTTTGTTTTCGTTTTTGTTTTCGTTTTTGTTTTCGTGTTTGTTTTCGTTTTTGTTTTCGTTTTTGTTTTCGTTTTTGTTTTCGTTTTTGTTTTCGTGTTTGTTTTCGTTTTTGTTTTCGTTTTCGTTTTCGTTTTTGTTTTCTTTTTTGTTTTCGTTTTTGTTTTCGTTTTTGTTTTCGTTTTTGTTTTCGTTTTTGTTTTCGTTTTTGTTTTCGTTTTTGTTTTCGTTTTTGTTTTCGTTTTTGTTTTCGTTTTTGATTTCGTTTTTGTTTTCGTTTTTGTTTTCGTTTTTGTTTTCGTTTTTGTTTTCGTTTTTGTTTTCGTTTTTGTTTTCGTTTTTGTTTTCGTTTTTGTTTTCGTGTTTGTTTTCGTTTTTGTTTTCGTTTTTGTTTTTGTTTTCGTTTTTGTTTTTGTTTTTGTCCTTGTTTCTGTCCTTGTCTTTGTCTTAATTGGTTTTTGTTTGTACGAGACTAAGTCCAGCGGCATAATGCTCATCGATCGCACACGACCAAGTCCAGCGGCGTGTCGCTCCTAGGGCTGTTGCGAATACTTAAAAGTCCCTACGGTCAAAATCATTGGGTTGCGACTCACCTTTACGAGTTGCTCGCTCGCTGCGCTCGCTCGGAATGTTATAGCCTTACCTAAAACCAATCCACCTTGCGTTCGTTTTTCGAAAAGACCGCGATTTTCCGATAATTTACAGACGCGCGGGATCGGTTTTGAGGTTAGGCTAGTTTTATAAGAGCGAGCGAAGCGAGCGAGAAGCTACATCAATTCCCGCGCTATAGTTATATATCAAATGTTCTTTACTAACAATTCTCACCGATCGAAAGAAAGTTTCTGATTTGATAGAAGAATAACAGATATGTTTCGCTAGGTACGCGATTCGTGCTGATCGATGTATCTCGATGATGTTTTTGTTTTCGTTTTTGTTTTCGTTTTTGTTTTCGTTTTTGTTTTCGTTTTTGTTTTCGTTTTTGTTTTCGTTTTTGTTTTCGTTTTTGTTTTCGTTTTTGTTTTCGTTTTTGTTTTCGTTTTTGTTTTCGTGTTTGTTTTCGTTTTTGTTTTCGTTTTCGTTTTCGTTTTTGTTTTCTTTTTTGTTTTCGTTTTTGTTTTCGTTTTTGTTTTCGTTTTTGTTTTCGTTTTTGTTTTCGTTTTTGTTTTCGTTTTTGTTTTCGTTTTTGTTTTCGTTTTTGATTTCGTTTTTGTTTTCGTTTTTGTTTTCGTTTTTGTTTTCGTTTTTGTTTTCGTTTTTGTTTTCGTTTTTGTTTTCGTGTTTGTTTTCGTGTTTGTTTTCGTTTTTGTTTTCGTTTTTGTTTTCGTTTTTGTTTTCGTTTTTGTTTTCGTTTTTGTTTTCGTTTTTGTTTTCGTTTTTGTTTTCGTTTTTGTTTTCGTTTTTGTTTTCGTTTTTGTTTTCGTTTTTGATTTCGTTTTTGTTTTCGTTTTTGTTTTCGTTTTTGTTTTCGTTTTTGTTTTCGTTTTTGTTTTCGTTTTTGTTTTCGTTTTTGTTTTCGTGTTTGTTTTCGTTTTTGTTTTCGTTTTTGTTTTCGTTTTTGTTTTTGTTTTCGTTTTTGTTTTTGTTTTTGTCCTTGTTTCTGTCCTTGTCTTTGTCTTAATTGGTTTTTGTTTGTACGAGACTAAGTCCAGCGGCATAATGCTCTTCGATCGCACACGACCAAGTCCAGCGGCGTGTCGCTCCTAGGGCTGTTGCGAATACTTAAAAGTCCCTACGGTCAAAATCATTGGGTTGCGACTCACCTTTACGAGTTGCTCGCTCGCTGCGCTCGCTCGGAATGTTATAGCCTTACCTAAAACCAATCCACCTTGCGTTCGTTTTTCGAAAAGACCGCGATTTTCCGATAATTTACAGACGCGCGGGATCGGTTTTGAGGTTAGGCTAGTTTTATAAGAGCGAGCGAAGCGAGCGAGAAGCTACATCAATTCCCGCGCTATAGTTATATATCAAATGTTCTTTACTAACAATTCTCACCGATCGAAAGAAAGTTTCTGATTTGATAGAAGAATAACAGATATGTTTCGCTAGGTACGCGATTCGTGCTGATCGATGTATCTCGATGATGTTTTTGTTTTCGTTTTTGTTTTCGTTTTTGTTTTCGTTTTTGTTTTCGTTTTTGTTTTCGTTTTTGTTTTCGTTTTTGTTTTCGTTTTTGTTTTCGTTTTTGTTTTCGTTTTTGTTTTCGTTTTTGTTTTCGTGTTTGTTTTCGTTTTTGTTTTCGTTTTCGTTTTCGTTTTTGTTTTCTTTTTTGTTTTCGTTTTTGTTTTCGTTTTTGTTTTCGTTTTTGTTTTCGTTTTTGTTTTCGTTTTTGTTTTCGTTTTTGTTTTCGTTTTTGTTTTCGTTTTTGATTTCGTTTTTGTTTTCGTTTTTGTTTTCGTTTTTGTTTTCGTTTTTGTTTTCGTTTTTGTTTTCGTTTTTGTTTTCGTGTTTGTTTTCGTGTTTGTTTTCGTTTTTGTTTTCGTTTTTGTTTTCGTTTTTGTTTTCGTTTTTGTTTTCGTTTTTGTTTTCGTGTTTGTTTTCGTTTTTGTTTTCGTTTTTGTTTTCGTTTTTGTTTTCGTTTTTGTTTTCGTTTTTGATTTCGTTTTTGTTTTCGTTTTTGTTTTCGTTTTTGTTTTCGTTTTTGTTTTCGTTTTTGTTTTCGTTTTTGTTTTCGTTTTTGTTTTCGTGTTTGTTTTCGTTTTTGTTTTCGTTTTTGTTTTCGTTTTTGTTTTTGTTTTCGTTTTTGTTTTTGTTTTTGTCCTTGTTTCTGTCCTTGTCTTTGTCTTAATTGGTTTTTGTTTGTACGAGACTAAGTCCAGCGGCATAATGCTCTTCGATCGCACACGACCAAGTCCAGCGGCGTGTCGCTCCTAGGGCTGTTGCGAATACTTAAAAGTCCCTACGGTCAAAATCATTGGGTTGCGACTCACCTTTACGAGTTGCTCGCTCGCTGCGCTCGCTCGGAATGTTATAGCCTTACCTAAAACCAATCCACCTTGCGTTCGTTTTTCGAAAAGACCGCGATTTTCCGATAATTTACAGACGCGCGGGATCGGTTTTGAGGTTAGGCTAGTTTTATAAGAGCGAGCGAAGCGAGCGAGAAGCTACATCAATTCCCGCGCTATAGTTATATATCAAATGTTCTTTACTAACAATTCTCACCGATCGAAAGAAAGTTTCTGATTTGATAGAAGAATAACAGATATGTTTCGCTAGGTACGCGATTCGTGCTGATCGATGTATCTTGATGATGTTTTTGTTTTCGTTTTTGTTTTCGTTTTTGTTTTCGTTTTTGTTTTCGTTTTTGATTTCGTTTTTGTTTTCGTTTTTGTTTTCGTTTTTGTTTTCGTTTTTGTTTTCGTTTTTGTTTTCGTTTTTGTTTTCGTTTTTGTTTTCGTTTTTGTTTTCGTGTTTGTTTTCGTTTTTGTTTTCGTTTTTGTTTTTGTTTTCGTTTTTGTTTTTGTTTTTGTCCTTGTTTCTGTCCTTGTCTTTGTCTTAATTGGTTTTTGTTTGTACGAGACTAAGTCCAGCGGCATAATGCTCATCGATCGCACACGACCAAGTCCAGCGGCGTGTCGCTCCTAGGGCTGTTGCGAATACTTAAAAGTCCCTACGGTCAAAATCATTGGGTTGCGACTCACCTTTACGAGTTGCTCGCTCGCTGCGCTCGCTCGGAATGTTATAGCCTTACCTAAAACCAATCCACCTTGCGTTCGTTTTTCGAAAAGACCGCGATTTTCCGATAATTTACAGACGCGCGGGATCGGTTTTGAGGTTAGGCTAGTTTTATAAGAGCGAGCGAAGCGAGCGAGAAGCTACATCAATTCCCGCGCTATAGTTATATATCAAATGTTCTTTACTAACAATTCTCACCGATCGAAAGAAAGTTTCTGATTTGATAGAAGAATAACAGATATGTTTCGCTAGGTACGCGATTCGTGCTGATCGATGTATCTCGATGATGTTTTTGTTTTCGTTTTTGTTTTCGTTTTTGTTTTCGTTTTTGTTTTCGTTTTTGTTTTCGTTTTTGTTTTCGTTTTTGTTTTCGTGTTTGTTTTCGTTTTTGTTTTCGTTTTTGTTTTCGTTTTTGTTTTTGTTTTCGTTTTTGTTTTTGTTTTTGTCCTTGTTTCTGTCCTTGTCTTTGTCTTAATTGGTTTTTGTTTGTACGAGACTAAGTCCAGCGGCATAATGCTCTTCGATCGCACACGACCAAGTCCAGCGGCGTGTCGCTCCTAGGGCTGTTGCGAATACTTAAAAGTCCCTACGGTCAAAATCATTGGGTTGCGACTCACCTTTACGAGTTGCTCGCTCGCTGCGCTCGCTCGGAATGTTATAGCCTTACCTAAAACCAATCCACCTTGCGTTCGTTTTTCGAAAAGACCGCGATTTTCCGATAATTTACAGACGCGCGGGATCGGTTTTGAGGTTAGGCTAGTTTTATAAGAGCGAGCGAAGCGAGCGAGAAGCTACATCAATTCCCGCGCTATAGTTATATATCAAATGTTCTTTACTAACAATTCTCACCGATCGAAAGAAAGTTTCTGATTTGATAGAAGAATAACAGATATGTTTCGCTAGGTACGCGATTCGTGCTGATCGATGTATCTCGATGATGTTTTTGTTTTCGTTTTTGTTTTCGTTTTTGTTTTCGTTTTTGTTTTCGTTTTTGTTTTCGTTTTTGTTTTCGTTTTTGTTTTCGTTTTTGTTTTCGTTTTTGTTTTCGTTTTTGTTTTTGTTTTTGTTTTCGTGTTTGTTTTTGTTTTTGTTTTCGTTTTCGTTTTCGTTTTTGTTTTCTTTTTTGTTTTCGTTTTTGTTTTCGTTTTTGTTTTCGTTTTTGTTTTCGTTTTTGTTTTCGTTTTTGTTTTCGTTTTTGTTTTCGTTTTTGTTTTCGTTTTTGTTTTCGTTTTTGTTTTCGTGTTTGTTTTCGTGTTTGTTTTCGTTTTTGTTTTCGTTTTTGTTTTCGTTTTTGTTTTCGTTTTTGTTTTCGTTTTTGTTTTCGTTTTTGTTTTCGTTTTTGTTTTCGTTTTTGTTTTCGTGTTTGTTTTCGTTTTTGTTTTCGTTTTTGTTTTCGTTTTTGTTTTTGTTTTCGTTTTTGTTTTTGTTTTTGTCCTTGTTTCTGTCCTTGTCTTTGTCTTAATTGGTTTTTGTTTGTACGAGACTAAGTCCAGCGGCATAATGCTCTTCGATCGCACACGACCAAGTCCAGCGGCGTGTCGCTCCTAGGGCTGTTGCGAATACTTAAAAGTCCCTACGGTCAAAATCATTGGGTTGCGACTCACCTTTACGAGTTGCTCGCTCGCTGCGCTCGCTCGGAATGTTATAGCCTTACCTAAAACCAATCCACCTTGCGTTCGTTTTTCGAAAAGACCGCGATTTTCCGATAATTTACAGACGCGCGGGATCGGTTTTGAGGTTAGGCTAGTTTTATAAGAGCGAGCGAAGCGAGCGAGAAGCTACATCAA
Organism: Bombus pascuorum; assembly: GCF_905332965.1. Classification (NCBI taxonomy): domain Eukaryota; kingdom Metazoa; phylum Arthropoda; class Insecta; order Hymenoptera; family Apidae; genus Bombus; species Bombus pascuorum. The sequence goes on along the minus strand of NW_026869763.1, from coordinate 18,777 downwards.
TTCCCGCGCTATAGTTATATATCAAATGTTCTTTACTAACAATTCTCACCGATCGAAAGAAAGTTTCTGATTTGATAGAAGAATAACAGATATGTTTCGCTAGGTACGCGATTCGTGCTGATCGATGTATCTCGATGATGTTTTTGTTTTCGTTTTTGTTTTCGTTTTTGTTTTCGTTTTTGTTTTCGTTTTTGTTTTCGTTTTTGTTTTCGTTTTTGTTTTCGTTTTTGTTTTCGTTTTTGTTTTCGTTTTTGTTTTCGTTTTTGTTTTCGTGTTTGTTTTCGTTTTTGTTTTCGTTTTCGTTTTCGTTTTTGTTTTCTTTTTTGTTTTCGTTTTTGTTTTCGTTTTTGTTTTCGTTTTTGTTTTTGTTTTCGTTTTTGTTTTCGTTTTTGTTTTTGTTTTCGTTTTTGTTTTCGTTTTTGTTTTTGTTTTCCTTTTCGTTTTTGTTTGTGTTTTTGTTTTCGTTTTTGTTTTCGTTTTTGTTTTCGTTTTTGTTTTCGTTTTTGTTTTCGTTTTTGTTTTCGTTTTTGTTTTCGTTTTTGTTTTCGTTTTTGTTTTCGTTTTTGTTTTCGTGTTTGTTTTCGTTTTCGTTTTCGTTTTCGTTTTCGTTTTTGTTTTCTTTTTTGTTTTCGTTTTTGTTTTCGTTTTTGTTTTCGTTTTTGTTTTCGTTTTTGTTTTCGTTTTTGTTTTCGTTTTTGTTTTCGTTTTTGTTTTCGTTTTTGTTTTCGTTTTTGATTTCGTTTTTGTTTTCGTTTTTGTTTTCGTTTTTGTTTTCGTTTTTGTTTTCGTTTTTGTTTTCGTGTTTGTTTTCGTGTTTGTTTTCGTGTTTGTTTTCGTTTTTGTTTTCGTTTTTGTTTTCGTTTTTGTTTTCGTTTTTGTTTTCGTGTTTGTTTTCGTTTTTGTTTTCGTTTTTGTTTTCGTTTTTGTTTTCGTTTTTGTTTTCGTTTTTGTTTTCGTTTTTGTTTTCGTTTTTGTTTTCGTTTTTGTTTTCGTTTTTGTTTTCGTTTTTGTTTTCGTTTTTGTTTTCGTTTTTGTTTTCGTGTTTGTTTTCGTTTTTGTTTTCGTTTTCGTTTTCGTTTTTGTTTTCTTTTTTGTTTTCGTTTTTGTTTTCGTTTTTGTTTTCGTTTTTGTTTTTGTTTTCGTTTTTGTTTTCGTTTTTGTTTTTGTTTTCGTTTTTGTTTTCGTTTTTGTTTTTGTTTTCCTTTTCGTTTTTGTTTGTGTTTTTGTTTTCGTTTTTGTTTTCGTTTTTGTTTTCGTTTTTGTTTTCGTTTTTGTTTTCGTTTTTGTTTTCGTTTTTGTTTTCGTTTTTGTTTTCGTTTTTGTTTTCGTTTTTGTTTTCGTTTTTGTTTTCGTTTTTGTTTTCGTGTTTGTTTTCGTGTTTGTTTTCGTTTTTGTTTTCGTTTTTGTTTTCGTTTTTGTTTTCGTTTTTGTTTTCGTTTTTGTTTTCGTGTTTGTTTTCGTTTTTGTTTTCGTTTTTGTTTTCGTTTTTGTTTTCGTTTTTGTTTTCGTTTTTGTTTTCGTTTTTGTTTTCGTTTTTGTTTTCGTTTTTGTTTTCGTTTTTGTTTTCGTTTTTGTTTTCGTTTTTGTTTTCGTTTTTGTTTTCGTTTTTGTTTTCGTTTTTGTTTTCGTTTTTTTTTCGTTTTTGATTTCGTTTTTGTTTTCGTTTTTGTTTTCGTTTTTGTTTTCGTTTTTGTTTTCGTTTTTGTTTTCGTTTTTGTTTTCGTTTTTGTTTTCGTGTTTGTTTTCGTTTTTGTTTTCGTTTTTGTTTTCGTTTTTGTTTTTGTTTTCGTTTTTGTTTTTGTTTTTGTCCTTGTTTCTGTCCTTGTCTTTGTCTTAATTGGTTTTTGTTTGTACGAGACTAAGTCCAGCGGCATAATGCTCTTCGATCGCACACGACCAAGTCCAGCGGCGTGTCGCTCCTAGGGCTGTTGCGAATACTTAAAAGTCCCTACGGTCAAAATCATTGGGTTGCGACTCACCTTTACGAGTTGCTCGCTCGCTGCGCTCGCTCGGAATGTTATAGCCTTACCTAAAACCAATCCACCTTGCGTTCGTTTTTCGAAAAGACCGCGATTTTCCGATAATTTACAGACGCGCGGGATCGGTTTTGAGGTTAGGCTAGTTTTATAAGAGCGAGCGAAGCGAGCGAGAAGCTACATCAATTCCCGCGCTATAGTTATATATCAAATGTTCTTTACTAACAATTCTCACCGATCGAAAGAAAGTTTCTGATTTGATAGAAGAATAACAGATATGTTTCGCTAGGTACGCGATTCGTGCTGATCGATGTATCTCGATGATGTTTTTGTTTTCGTTTTTGTTTTCGTTTTTGTTTTCGTTTTTGTTTTCGTTTTTCTTTTCGTGTTTGTTTTCGTTTTTGTTTTCGTTTTTGTTTTCGTTTTTGTTTTCGTTTTTGTTTTCTTTCTTGTTTTCGTTTTTGTTTTCGTTTTTGTTTTCGTTTTTGTTTTCGTTTTTGTTTTCGTTTTTGTTTTCGTTTTTGTTTTCGTTTTTGTTTTCGTTTTTGTTTTCGTTTTTGTTTTCGTTTTTGTTTTTGTTTTCGTTTTTGTTTTCGTTTTTGTTTTCGTTTTTGTTTTCGTTTTTGTTTTCGTTTTTGTTTTCGTTTTTGTTTTCGTTTTTGTTTTTGTTTTCGTTTTTGTTTTCGTTTTTTTTTTTGTTTTCCTTTTCGTTTTTGTTTGTGCTTTGTTTTCGTTTTTGTTTTCGTTTTTGTTTTCGTTTTTGTTTTCGTTTTTGTTTTCGTTTTTGTTTTCGTTTTTGTTTTCGTTTTTGTTTTCGTTTTTGTTTTCGTTTTTGTTTTCGTTTTTGTTTTCGTGTTTGTTTTCGTTTTTGTTTTCGTTTTCGTTTTCGTTTTTGTTTTCTTTTTTGTTTTCGTTTTTGTTTTCGTTTTTGTTTTCGTTTTTGTTTTCGTTTTTGTTTTCGTTTTTGTTTTCGTTTTTGTTTTCGTTTTTGTTTTCGTTTTTGTTTTCGTTTTTGATTTCGTTTTTGTTTTCGTTTTTGTTTTCGTTTTTGTTTTCGTTTTTGTTTTCGTTTTTGTTTTCGTTTTTGTTTTCGTTTTTGTTTTCGTGTTTGTTTTCGTTTTTGTTTTCGTTTTTGTTTTCGTTTTTGTTTTTGTTTTCGTTTTTGTTTTTGTTTTTGTCCTTGTTTCTGTCCTTGTCTTTGTCTTAATTGGTTTTTGTTTGTACGAGACTAAGTCCAGCGGCATAATGCTCTTCGATCGCACACGACCAAGTCCAGCGGCGTGTCGCTCCTAGGGCTGTTGCGAATACTTAAAAGTCCCTACGGTCAAAATCATTGGGTTGCGACTCACCTTTACGAGTTGCTCGCTCGCTGCGCTCGCTCGGAATGTTATAGCCTTACCTAAAACCAATCCACCTTGCGTTCGTTTTTCGAAAAGACCGCGATTTTCCGATAATTTACAGACGCGCGGGATCGGTTTTGAGGTTAGGCTAGTTTTATAAGAGCGAGCGAAGCGAGCGAGAAGCTACATCAATTCCCGCGCTATAGTTATATATCAAATGTTCTTTACTAACAATTCTCACCGATCGAAAGAAAGTTTCTGATTTGATAGAAGAATAACAGATATGTTTCGCTAGGTACGCGATTCGTGCTGATCGATGTATCTCGATGATGTTTTTGTTTTCGTTTTTGTTTTCGTTTTTGTTTTCGTTTTTGTTTTCGTTTTTGTTTTCGTTTTTGTTTTCGTTTTTGTTTTCGTTTTTGTTTTCGTTTTTGTTTTCGTTTTTGTTTTCGTGTTTGTTTTCGTTTTTGTTTTCGTTTTCGTTTTCGTTTTTGTTTTCTTTTTTGTTTTCGTTTTTGTTTTCGTTTTTGTTTTCGTTTTTGTTTTCGTTTTTGTTTTCGTTTTTGTTTTCGTTTTTGTTTTCGTTTTTGTTTTCGTTTTTGATTTCGTTTTTGTTTTCGTTTTTGTTTTCGTTTTTGTTTTCGTTTTTGTTTTCGTTTTTGTTTTCGTGTTTGTTTTCGTTTTTGTTTTCGTTTTCGTTTTCGTTTTTGTTTTCTTTTTTGTTTTCGTTTTTGTTTTCGTTTTTGTTTTCGTTTTTGTTTTCGTTTTTGTTTTCGTTTTTGTTTTCGTTTTTGTTTTCGTTTTTGTTTTTGTTTTCGTTTTTGTTTTCGTTTTTGTTTTCGTTTTTGTTTTCGTTTTTGTTTTCGTTTTTGTTTTCGTTTTTGTTTTCGTTTTTGTTTTTGTTTTCGTCTTTGTTTTCGTTTTTGTTTTTGTTTTCCTTTTCGTCTTTGTTTGTGTTTTTGTTTTCGTTTTTGTTTTCGTTTTTGTTTTCGTTTTTGTTTTCGTTTTTGTTTTCGTTTTTGTTTTCGTTTTTGTTTTCGTTTTTGTTTTCGTTTTTGTTTTCGTTTTTGTTTTCGTTTTTGTTTTCGTTTTTGTTTTCGTTTTTGTTTTCGTTTTTGTTTTCGTTTTTGTTTTCGTTTTTGTTTTCGTTTTTGTTTTCGTTTTTGATTTCGTTTTTGTTTTCGTTTTTGTTTTCGTTTTTGTTTTCGTTTTTGTTTTCGTTTTTGTTTTCGTTTTTGTTTTCGTTTTTGTTTTCGTGTTTGTTTTCGTTTTTGTTTTCGTTTTTGTTTTCGTTTTTGTTTTTGTTTTCGTTTTTGTTTTTGTTTTTGTCCTTGTTTCTGTCCTTGTCTTTGTCTTAATTGGTTTTTGTTTGTACGAGACTAAGTCCAGCGGCATAATGCTCTTCGATCGCACACGACCAAGTCCAGCGGCGTGTCGCTCCTAGGGCTGTTGCGAATACTTAAAAGTCCCTACGGTCAAAATCATTGGGTTGCGACTCACCTTTACGAGTTGCTCGCTCGCTGCGCTCGCTCGGAATGTTATAGCCTTACCTAAAACCAATCCACCTTGCGTTCGTTTTTCGAAAAGACCGCGATTTTCCGATAATTTACAGACGCGCGGGATCGGTTTTGAGGTTAGGCTAGTTTTATAAGAGCGAGCGAAGCGAGCGAGAAGCTACTTGTCAGGATGGAAATTATTTTTTGCCTTATGGTTTCGTGTCTATCTGTCCAAGTTAGGTTTTTAATACCGGAGGTAAGTGCGTACAATGGTTTCATTACCTGTGATAATTTAGGGACGAATTTTCGGAAATAGGAGGCTAGACCTATGAACTGCCTAAGTTGAGCGACGGTCGTTGGTGCCGGTAGAGAACTCAAGGCTTGTATTTTACCCGGATTTGGGCGAACTTCTCCGTTATGAACTATGTACCCGAGATAAAGTACAGACGTCTTGAGAAAGGAACACTTCGAAAAATTGAAGGAGAACCCGACGTTTACGAGGGTACCTAGTACGATGCGTAATCTTTCTAGAGCCTGGTCTACCGATTCAGCGATGATTAGGACGTCATCCAGGTAGACAACGACGTACGTGTCACGTACCAACTTTCCTTTTGCCATGTGGTACGCCAGATGTGACGGTCCTTGTAAAATTCCACGTAGTCCGGACGCCAAGACCTATCCATTGTTCTAGTAACTCGCAGCAGGCCTAAGAAGACGACATAAACCGAATCTGTTCAGTTTCAGTTTTCTTCACTTAAACATTTTCGGTTTACAGATGGTCCTTATGTTTGTTGCACTCGACTCTTACCTAATACGGAGAAAGCGGGTGCCTGGCAAGATAAAACTTTTCCCATAAACAAGGATGCCCACGAGCCATATCTAGCTCTCCTTGTCTTTACTACCTAATTCATTTACCAATGGGCATCGCGGATCGTTACCCTCACTTTTCCACCAAAAAGTGTGGACAACGAATCCGCGTTCTGAGTTCCAAAGGGAACACCCACACCGAGCTTTCTTCTTTGATGGTACGAGACCGTTCAAACAGTTCTATTTCTAATTTCAATTCGGTTCTATTTCTAATTCCAATTCAGTCACAATATTGACCTTTGTAATAAAAACTCTGAGTCTAAAGAATAAAGATTATACTAAAAAATCAACAGTCGTGTAATTACTTAAAAATTACGTGACATTTTGGCGATCCACTGCCAGGATCCATTCGCTTCAGTGAAAACGAAATTACGATTTCGGCGTACGCGCATCATTGAAGATCGAAGGATCAGCGGACCACTGCGAATCTTTGCTACTACGAAGCCCTGCAGCAACTTTCAACGTTCCACTACGGTGAAACTAGACGAGAGGACTACGGTCAGCGCAGAGCAAGCCTACAAATAAGATTCGGAATCTAGAACCAACCAGAGAGGAAACATCCCAGAGACTCCTCAACGGCCATAGCTACTACGGTAAGCTGGAAATCTGGATTCATTTGTACATTACCGTACGAGAAAATCAAGTTTCTCAAGCGTTTCGAGCGTTTCGAGCTCAAATAAATAGTTCAGACTCAGTAAATTTAATTAGAATCATGTCTACATCGCGAAAAGACGAAACCGAGACCGTTTCCGCAACCGGAGTTACGGATAATCCGATTCGTGCCACACTCGACGCGATATTAAAACAAAACGCACTTATTATGCAACGTCTGGAAGAAGCGGACAATGAAAACAAAAAACTTGCAGCGGAGGTAGAATTATTGGGAAAACATATGTCTAAAATAAATTCAGGACGTGACGCTACTACCGAATTAGACTCCTATGTTACGATAGATGAAATTAATACCAGCAGTACTCAGATAAAGCGACCACCTGTTCACCCCAACATCGAACAACCCGAGGTGGAAGAAAGAGGCTATTTTCCGCCCGCTTCTCCCACTCTACGAGCTAAGGATGCAATACGCTACATTCCAACGCTCAACGGAGATGATGATGTAGGAGTTGAAGACTTCATCAAAGAAGTGAGAAGTATGAAGGATCGCTGTATGGAGCAAGATCTGTTGCTAAAAGCAATAAAAGTGGAAAAAATCGTGGGAAAAGCAGCCCAAAGTATTCGCAACATTCCTATTGAGTGTTACAGTGATCTGTACGACGCACTGAGAAATAACTTAGCAGCACAAGTGACTTCGGATGAGTACCAAGAACAATTACGAGAGTTGAGACAGGGGCGCGAGGAATCAGTGCAAAGTTTTAATATTCGGTTTAGAAGAATACTCAACCGTTTGCTGTACGCAGTAACCAATGAGTACCCACAACCACTGACACGTAAAATTATGACCGAAGAAATCACGAAGACGACTGTTCGTGTGTACCTAAAGGGACTCAAACCCGAAATAGGACGGATATTACTCGGTTATCCACTGTCCAACATCGCCGAAGCCGAAAAGAAAGCCTCCGAGATCGAGCGATACTTCAGGGAAGATCGAAATCGACAACCAAGACCAATGGGATGACCAAGACCAATGGAACGATCACGATTCCCCGAACAGCAACAACCGACGACCAATTATCCTAAACCAGCCATAAGGAAACCAATTCCAACACCTTATCCGACGCCAAGGAACTTCCAGCAAACCGAACGAATGCCACTCGCCCAAAGGACTCAAATGAAATGTTTGAAGTGTAACCGAATCGGACACTTCTCTAGTCAATGTAAAAATTTTCAAACACCCAGTCAATTTCCGAGACCACCGGCAGTCCACAATCTCGAGACACACAAGGAGGAAGCAAAGGAACCAATAGACCAGACCTTCGAATTAACGCCACAACAGGAAGACTACCCACAGTGGTTCTACGATCCGACGGACGACGACATGAACTCGTCGTTGACAGCGGAGCAGGAATTAATGTGCTCAAAAGACAATGTGTATTACGACCAACAATAGTGAAAGAACAAAAATTCTCGATGGGACATTCTAAGTTTAGGACTAATAAACACGCGTTAATAAAATTATTCGGTAAGGTCATAGAATTCTTCGTGGTGGACGATAACTTTCCGATTATAGAGGACGGCATACTCGGTTTGCCGGCGCTATCTAAATTTAAATTCGAACTTTCAAACCAACAGCTCAAACTGGACGATAACATTATCCTGTTGCAACAGGAAAACAACGTACCCCCTAAACAAGCATTGTCAAAAATGGTCTATCTGGAAGGAAAACCGACGAGGATATGCTTTATCAATGGTGGTAAGTGCCCAGCCAGAATAACTAATCTCATTGAAAATTCAAATACATACGGTCAAGTCTCCACATTTAAAGATCTAGTCAGACTCTCGCATATAGAGAAAACTCTCCGTGAACCAATCGAAAAGATATTGCTGTTTTACCTCGACGTATTTAACCTAGAAACCGAACTTTTACCATGCACTAACCTTGCTAAACACAGAATAACGCTAAAAGAAAATAAAGTCATTAACACAAAATCTTACCGACCACCCGAATGCCACAAAGAGGAAATCAAACGACAAACGGACGAAATGCTACGAAAGAACATAATAGAACCATCTGACTCCCCTTACAATTCACCAGTCTGGGTAGTACCAAAAAAGGCAGACGCCTCAGGGAAACAGAAATGGCGAATTGTAATAGACTTTAGGAAAATAAACGAACTAACTGACCAAGACGCATACCCATTACCCGACATAGACGACATACTATCCCAACTAGGCAACGCAAAATTCTTCTCGGCCCTCGATCTATCCTCTGGATTCCACCAAATCCCAATGGACACAGACTCTAAAAAATACACGGCATTCTCAACGCCACAAGGACATTACCATTACAATAGGATGCCATTTGGTTTAAAAAACGCACCTGCCTACATTCCAACGGATGATGGACACCGCTTTAAGAGGACTCGTAAATAAACATTGCTTTGTTTACTTGGATGATATCATAATATTCGGACAGTCAATCGAGGAACACAATAACAATCTCGCGATAGTATTGCAACGTTTACGCGAAGTCGGACTCAAGATACAGCCTGATAAATGCGAATTCCTTAAACCCGAACTGGAATATCTCGGGCATTTGGTAACCGCCGAAGGTGTAAAACCAAATCCCAAGAAATTAGAAGCCGTTAGTAATTTCAAACAGCCACGCAATCCCACAGACATCAAAAGTTTCTTAGGACTAGCGGGTTATTACCGCAAGTTCATCAAAAATTTTTCCAAAATCGCGAAACCATTGACCGAACTTACGAAAAAGGACGCACCATTTCATTGGACAGATAAAACCCAAGAAGCATTCCAAACACTAAAAGACAAACTCTGCTCATCACCCGTGTTAAAATTCCCAGATTTTACAAAACAATTCACAGTAACGACTGACGCTAGTAACGAAGGTATAGGTGCGATCTTATCACAAGACGGACACCCCTGTTGTTACATCTCACGAACTTTGAACCCACCCGAACAGAATTATTCCACAACCGATAAAGAACTCTTGGCAATCGTATGGGCCGTGAAACGCCTCCGACAATATCTGTTAGGCCGGAAATTCCTTATTCGAACCGATCACCAAGCGCTAAAATGGCTACAAAATTGCAAAGACCCCTCGTCACGCCTGATGAGGTGGAAACTAAAACTAGAGGAATACGAATACGATATAGAGTACACTAAAGGAAAAGATAATACCGCAGCCGACGCACTATCTAGGATACATGTTTTAACTAGACGAAACAGAAATTTGAACATAGAACTCGAAAAAAAATATCACGATTGGAAAAAATCTACCGACGCGTTACCCAAAATTCTCAAAATGCCTCCGAACCATAAATCTTTCTATCAATTATTCAAGACAGAGCTAGGGAATTACGACGAAACTAAATGGTTGAACAAGTTAAACGAGATTATCCATGCAAACGAAAAGATAGGTATAGGCGACGACAGTTTCACAGAAACAGAAAAGAACGTGATCAAACAAATTTTATTATTCCTGAACGACACCGTGAGAGAATTAAATTTCGCGTGGGAACCAATTAAAACATACCGCGACGAGGAAATAGAGGAACTATTGAAGGAAAATCACGACTTAGTAGGACACCCCGGCATACAAAAAACATACGACCGCATTCGTGAACGGCACCGAGTACCAGATTTGATGAAACGCGTACAACAACACGTAGAATCATGCGACACCTGCCAAATATCTAAAACCACGCGCATCAGACCGCGCGAAGAACCCTGTATCACTGACACACCCTTCGAACCGAACGATAAAATTGCTATGGATTTACTAGGGCCATTGAAAAAGACAAAGAAAGGCAATCAGTACATTTTATCCATACATGACGAACTGACAAAATATTTAATACTCGTGCCACTAAAGACTCAACAAACGGAGACAATTTGGAACGCACTCTTGAACCACTACATTTATATCTTTTCCGCTCCAAAGAAAATACTAACCGATCGCGGACAGAATTTTATATCTAGTTTAATGCAACAGTACGAAGACGCGTTTAAAATTAAACACATCAAAACGACATCCTTCCACCCACAGAGTAACGGATCTTTAGAGCGAACACACGCAGTAGTAACGGACATGTTGAAATCTATACAGCGAAATTAAGATGAAGAATGGGACGATCAGCTTAATTTTGTATGCCTCGCATACAATACCATGATACATGATTCCACTGGTTACACGCCATTCGAACTCACATTCGGACACCAAGCCAATCTCCCTTCCACAATATCCAAGAATCCCCAACGCACATACGCAGACGAAGTCACGTTCCGTAAAAAGGAATGGGACTCCAGACTCCAGCACGCGCGTAAAACATTAATCAAAAGCAAACAGCGATATCAGCGCGATCAGAAACGAAAAATCATAAAGCCGCAATCAGTATTCAAAGAAGGAGACTCCGTATTAATACACAACGACCATAAAAGACACAAACTTGATGTGGAATGGTTGGGACCGTACACGATTGATAAAGTATGTACTCCATACTATTTAATTCAAGAAAAAAAATACATGGGAATCGTTTAAAACCCTACTTTCCAGGTCGACACTTCTCTTTGCCAGAATAACTATTTATGTATCAATCTAACCTTTTCTTTTCGCCGAAATGAAATCTTAGTTAACAGTCCCACCAACACCCAACACCTGTACCTCAACCAATACATGCCACCCCCAAAGAGAAGAGGAATCAGCTGCAATTTCAAATCACATCGAGTGCGATTTCACAAAGGGCCTCCTGAAGAAAACTTGAGGGACCAAGTTCAATCTAAGGAGGGGGGAATGTCACGTACCAACTTTCCTTTTTGCCATGTGGTACGCCAGATGTGACGGTCCTTGTAAAATTCCACGTAGTCCGAACGCCAAGACCTGTCTATTGTTCCATTAACTCGCAGCAGGCGTAAGAAGACGCCATAAGCCAAATCTGTTCAGTTTTTCTTCACGTAAACAATTTCGGTTTATGTTTGTTGCACGCTCTTACCTAATACGGAGAAAGCGGGTGTCTGGCAAGATAAGAGTTTTCCCATAAACAAGGATGCCCATGAGCCATATCTAGCTCTCCCTGTCTTTACTACATAATTCATTTACCAATGGGCATCGCGGATCGTTACCCTCACTTTTCCACCAAAAGTGTGGACAACGAATCCGCGTTCTGAGTTCCAAAGGGAACACCTACACCGAGCTTTCTTCTTTGATGGTACGAGTCCGTTCAAATAGTTCTATTTCTAATTTTAATCCAGTTACAATATTGGCCTCTGTAATAAAACACTAAGTCTGAACTCAACTTTTGTGTAATTACTTAAAAATTACGTGACACGTGCGACGTCCCTTTCGGTGTGGCCGCCAAGGCCTACCCCTCGTTACACTGACCTGCAAGAAACCCAAGGAACCAGCATAAACCGAATCTTTTCAGCTTAACTTCGATTCATACAAATATTTTCAGTTTATGGATGGTCATTTGAACAGTCATTAGGTTTATTTCACCTCTTGCTAATTACGGGGAAAGCAGGTGTGCCCTGCTAAACAGCTGATTTTTCCCAAGACCAAGGACACCCATGAGTCATATCTGCAGGAGGCTCTCTCCGCGGATTTGTTTATTAACTTCGGCTATAACCAATGGGCATCGCGGATCGTTACCCTCATTATTCTACCGAAAAGTGTGAACAACGAATCCGCGTCCTTAGTTCAGCAAGGGTACACCCACACCGAGCTTTCCTTCTAAATAGTACGAGATGGGTCAGTCTCTGTTCTTATACTCCGCAGACAGTCAAGTACACTACTCTTCAACAACGCGGAAGAGTCAAGTCATTACGCTCATTCGGTCAAACATTGCTCTACGACGCCACGTAGAGTCAAATCACGTTTATTCTACACATCGGAGAATCAAGTCAGTGCTACAACACTCATCGGGTAGTCAAGTCTACTATTCTAACACGGTATCGACAGTCAACGCGCTAACAACATCAACTCTCGGGTTAAACAGTGTAAGGTCCGACGAAATCCAATCTTATCTGTATACGTTCCACGTGTTGTAAACGGCAATAAATTCCTTATATTAGATGACTGTAGACGACAGTTATTTTACCACAACCACTCCTATTATCCTAACAGAAATCAGGGGATCGCCCTGCTCGCTGTGTCGATTCCTATATCCTAACGGGAATTTACGACTCCCGTTGACGCGCCTAACCGAGACACGTATCCCCGCGAATGCACAAATTAACAACAATCTTCTATTCACACTTTTTCACGTATGATAAATAATTTTTAAGATACAGAGGAAATGTAAGAAAAAATCCCGTTTTTTTTTTATTTAATCGATATGACGTTTATAAAGTTATAAAGTTGCTTGTCTTATAGATTAGATTATACAGATTATATAGTAATATGATCTAATCTGAATCGTTCCGAGTCATATGATACAAAAACGTTTCTATTAGGAATTTGTTTCTAATACAATCAGATTATATTCGATTATATTATACAATCAGAATACATACCAGTTTATTTCAAACAGAATATTCGTAGGAGGGTCGTTCCTCTCGTTTTGTATCGAGTCAGAGACCAGCTGAGCATCTTAGGAGCAAATGCAATTCAAATTGTATAATTGAGAAATATTACAAACCGTTGTAAAACGTATATTACTTACAGATTATCCAAAGTGAAAAGGTGTAAATTTGGCTGTATGTTATAGTTTCGGTTCGCGATAAGGATCCCGATATTCTTCTTATTGATTCTTAGGAAACACGCACGTGTGACGATAACTCGACTTGATGATGCTGCACGACGCATGTCAATGATAAGGAATAAGGACGTCTTTCAGCTTCTTTTCATTTCTGGCTAGTATCACGCGCGACACCGAATAAAGATCAGCTATATTCTTTTTAATAGAACCATCCATTTCTTAACACGTTAATCAATCTGCTAATCAATCCGCATTTCTCATAAAAGGATAGTAAACTTTTATGTCGAGAAACCATTAGTACTGAACGAAAAACCTTTGGAAAAGCTGAATAATATAAATAAAATAATTGAATTTTAGGTTTTTGTCATTTTTTATCACTATAATATTAATTATTTATATTGACGGTATTATAAATTATAACAGTATATACTGTAATAGTATATAATATTATAATTTATAACTACATAATATTATATAGTGCTTTAAGTTAATAGTGTTATATATTAAGACGTCCTTAGTGAGGAGTGCCCACACTTCTAGCAGCAAAATGACGTTCGGTCCCGCGCGATTCTTCTGACGATGGATATAATAGCACGTACATGTTCCGTATACTTTGTAGTTGCAGGCGACTGACTTGCCGAGGTAAGTCGCTACTTTAGAGTCGCGCGCGATCCTTAATCGCGGTAGTACGAATAAAAATTGTGCCATATTCGGCAATGGATTTTATAATCGCGTGGCTAGTCGCAAATGGAAAGCACGCTTCAGACGGCAACGTTGGAAGACCAGAAAAATAAAGCTCTTCTGTCTCACAAAAGAAAGATATGTGTTTCCTTATTCTTTCAAATTTTGGCGCTGCTGCGCCAATTTACGGCTATTTAAATATGGAGAGGACTTGGAGAGGTATTATAAGGAACTTTATTCTAATATTCACGTAATTGCTCTACACGTGTGATACTCGCCAGAGATCTAGGGCATAAGATTTTCACACTGCGCTTCTCTCTTTTCTCTCAACGGAGTTCTAGGCCATCGTACAACGCTCGCATACATACTATGAAGGGGATACATACTTGTGTGTGGTTGTGCTATACGTTACCTCCCTCTCGCACGTACAATACAAATGTACCATATGCCGCTCTTAGTTTGAAAAACCTGACTATGAAGTGGGAAAGGTGACAAATGATGAAATGTTGTCAACACTGGTAACGAGTCAACAGTTCAGTACTTTCCTCGGAATCTTGAGGGAGAAAAATTACCTAGAGAAAATAATAACAAATTTGTTAAGTTTATTAATATATTCATATAGTAGACCGTATACGATACATTTTATGTCTCATGAGACATGCGACATGCCGCGAGACCAAGCATAGATTTTCAAATTTTATAGTTGGACATAGATACACAACTGTCTTATAACTATACTATTATTATCAGTACCAGAAATGCGTTCGGTTGCCGTCGATCGTTTGGTAGCCGACATATTATCTTTGAAGAGAACGCTTTGCATATAGTAAGTATCTATACTAATAAATTGCATATATGTCTTTAACACTATTATTTTGTATAGTGCTTCTCCCTATAATATATATTAATATATAATATAAAATTTAAAATTTATTTCTGGTGACTTAAAGGACATAAGTATAACTTGTATGGCTTGTGTATGGCTGTGCATTACGTTATTTGCAAATTAATTTAAGTTTTTGGAATTATCGTAATATCAAATGATTATTCTTAGGAAAAAAATTACTCTGTACATGCACATATCTTAAGTTGCTAAAAGTTAAATTACAAAGTTAAATTACATGTAATGGATTAATAGTGTAGGATAATTAAAAAGAGTGTCATTTTTTATAAATTACGAAAAAGTTACTTATATCTGAACTAAGAAATGTCATAAATATCATAAAACGGAAGCAGAAGAAATAACATTGAAAGAGAGAATGAGAAAGAGTAATATTTTAAACGTAAAGGTTAGGTGTTAAATTATACTCAAATCAAATAAAATATTTAATTAAATATAAAAAAAAGTTAAAGTATTTACTTAGTTATGTTTATTCCAAATTGTTTGTTTCGGTATAATTTTTGCAAAATATTAAAGAATATATACTTGCGTAATAAGAATATTACTTTCAAAGTCGAAACAATCATATAAACATTGATGTAGGAGCATTATAAATTCATAATTTTATTTTGTATACTTTGTTTGATAGAGAAATGAACATCTTTTTGCCCATTAGCATTAGCCCATTTGCTTTTAACAAAGATAGTTGTGGTATTATCTTAAATTTCAAATCGTAAATGAAGATATATTAAACCTTTAGTTTGAAAATTAATTTGAAGTTTTTACAAGGTGTCTTTAAGTTCATAATCTTTTTTAACTGTTGCATAAATGCAAAAAAATATTCTATTTAAAGGACAATTTAAATTGAAAAAAATTCACACAGGAGAATATTAACAATAGTTTTACCATTAATTCTATGTAAAAAGAGGAAGTAAACAATATTCAAATTATTGATTTATGTAAACTTATTTTTATTCGTTTTCTGAAATTACATAAACTTTTCTAAATTCTATAAAATAAAAATCTTTTTCAATGGAAGAACATTTTAACAAAAAGAGTCTCTTAGATTTACAGAATATACAGAAAAATGTTGTATGTTTCTGATTTTCCCAACAAAATCATACAATGCAAAGAAATGCCAATACAGTCTGATGTGTGATCTCGAAATTCTAAAAGCGTCGAAGAAGTCACATTCGTATTAATGTTCGTAATACTATATTCTTTCTATTTAACATGAAATTTTCCTTTTTGTTGTCAGTGTTTACCGAACGAACATGAGCACTGTGAACGAAATTGGTATATCCTTTGCGAGGAGTAACGTCTGCTATCTGGGAAAGATCGTCCTCAAACAAAAGCATCGACACATGGACGGTAAGTCTGCTTCTTGTAATTTATACTGTCGCTCGCATTTCGCGTTCCCTCGATAAATGTACGTAGCAGGTGGATTGCGTCACAGTAAAAGTGTATTACCAGAGGACGAGGGTTTCGACCGTGTAAAAACCGTTCTCCGACTATCAGACCTGGCTACAATCATAATTATAATAATAATAATAATAATAATAATAATAATAATAATAATAATAATAATAATAATAATAATAATAATAATAATAATGCTTTTAACAAAGATAGTTGTGGTATTATCTTAAATTTCAAATCGTAAATGAAGATATATTAAACCTTTAGTTTGAAAATTAATTTGAAGTTTTTACAAGGTGTCTTTAAGTTCATAATCTTTTTTAACTGTTGCATAAATGCAAAAAAATATTCTATTTAAAGGACAATTTAAATTGAAAAAAATTCACACAGGAGAATATTAACAATAGTTTTACCATTAATTCTATGTAAAAAGAGGAAGTAAACAATATTCAAATTATTGATTTATGTAAACTTATTTTTATTCGTTTTCTGAAATTACATAAACTTTTCTAAATTCTATAAAATAAAAATCTTTTTCAATGGAAGAACATTTTAACAAAAAGAGTCTCTTAGATTTACAGAATATACAGAAAAATGTTGTATGTTTCTGATTTTCCCCAACAAAAATCATACAATGCAAAGAAATGCCAATACAGTCTGATGGTGTGATCTCGAAATTCTAAAAGCGTCGAAGAAGTCACATTCGTATTAATGTTCGTAATACTATATTCTTTCTATTTAACATGAAATTTTCCTTTTTGTTGTCAGTGTTTACCGAACGAACATGAGCACTGTGAACGAAATTGGTATATCCTTTGCGAGGAGTAACGTCTGCTATCTGGGAAAGATCGTCCTCAAACAAAAGCATCGACACATGGACGGTAAGTCTGCTTCTTGTAATTTATACTGTCGCTCGCATTTCGCGTTCCCTCGATAAATGTACGTAGCAGGTGGATTGCGTCACAGTAAAAGTGTATTACCAGAGGACGAGGGTTTCGACCGTGTAAAAACCGTTCTCCGACTATCAGACCTGGCTACAATCATAATAATAATAATAAGAATAATAATAATAATAATAATAATAATAATGCTTTTAACAAAGATAGTTGTGGTATTATCTTAAATTTCAAATCGTAAATGAAGATATATTAAACCTTAGTTTGAAAATTAATTTGAAGATTTTACAAGGTGTCTTTAAGTTCATAATCTTTTTTAACTGTTGCATAAATGCAAAAAAATATTCTATTTAAAGGACAATTTAAATTGAAAAAAATTCACACAGGAGAATATTAACAATAGTTTTACCATTAATTCTATGTAAAAAGAGGAAGTAAACAATATTCAAATTATTGATTCATGTAAACTTATTTTTATTCGTTTTCTGAAATTACATAAACTTTTCTAAATTCTATAAAATAAAAATCTTTTTCAATGGAAGAACATTTTAACAAAAAGAGTCTCTTAGATTTACAGAAATTACAGCGATTTTTCGCCAAAAATCGACGAAAGCTCGCGTTTTGCGAGCGCCAGCGCTTGTTTCGACGTTGGATCTGTCGTGCACTGTATTCGGCGTGTAAAATGGAACAAAATGAGCGTTTAAACGTCGAAATATCTCCATCGGGACGGAAATTACAGAGATTTTTCGCCAAAAAATCGACGAAAGATCGCGTTTTGCGAGCCCCAGGGCTTGTTTCGACGTTGGATCTGTCGTGCACCGTATTCGGCGTTGTAAAATGGAACAAAATGAGCGTTTAAAACCGTCGAAATATCTCCATCGGGAAGGAAATTACAGCCATTTTTCGCTAAAATCGACGAAAGATCGCGTTTTGCGAGCCCCAGGGCTTGTTTCGACGTTGGATCTGTCGTGCACTGTATTCGGCGTGTAAAATGGAACAAAATGATCGTTTAAACGTTGAAATATCTCCATCGGGAGGGAAATTACAGCGATTTTTCGCCAAAAAACGACGAAAGATCGGGTTTTGCGAGCCCCAGGGCTTGTTTCGACGTTGGATCTGTGGTGCACCGTATTCGGCGTGTAAAATGGAACAAAATGAGCGTTTTAAAACCTCGAAATATCTCCATCGGGACGGAAATTACAGCGATTTTTCGCCAAAAATCGACGAAGATCGCGTTTAGCGAGCGCCAGGGCTTGTTTCGACGTTGGATCTTGTAGTGCACCGTGTTCGGCGTGTAAAATGGAACAAAATGAGCGTTTAAACGTCGAAATATCTCCATCGGGAAGGAAATTACAGCGATTTTTCGCCAAAAATCGACGAAAGATCGCGTTTTGCGAGCGCCCAGGGCTTGTTTCGACGTTGGATCTGTCGTGCACCGCATTCGGCGTGTAAAATGAAACAAAATGAGCGTTTAAACGTCGAAATATCTCCATCGGGAAGGAAATTACAGCGATCTTTCGCCAAAAATCGACGAAAGATCGCGTTTTGCGAGCGCCAGGGCTTGTTTCGACGTTGGATCTGTCGTGCACCGCATTCTGCGTGTAAAATGGAACAAAATGAGCGTTTAAACGTCGAAATATCTCCATCGGGAAGGAAATTACAGCGATTTTTCGCCAAAAAATCGACGAAAGATCGCGTTTAGCGAGCGCCAGGGCTTGTTTCGACGTTGGATCTGTCGTGCACCGCATTCGGCGTGTAAAATGGAACAAAATGAGCGTTTAAACGTCGAAATATCTCCATCGGGAAGGAAATTACAGCGATTTTTCGCCAAAAATCGACGAATGATCGCGTTTAGCGAGCGCCAGGGCTTGTTTCGACGTTGGATCTGTCG